>NC_084579.2:27590532-27608032 GCF_033978685.3 Nerophis lumbriciformis
TATATATATATATATATATATATATATATATATATATAAAGAAATACTTGACTTTCAGTGAATTCTAGCTATAAATATATATTTATTTCATTATATATATATATATATATATATATATATATATATATATATATATATAAGAAATACTTGCCGAAATACTAAGTCAAGTATTTCATATATATATATATATATATATATATATATATATATATATATATATATATATATATATATATATATATATATATATATATATATATATATATATATATATATATATATAAGAAATACTTGACTTTCAGTGAATTCTAGCTATAAATATATATTTATTTTATTATATATATATATATATATATATATATATATATATATAAAATAAATACTTGAATTTCAAGGTATAAATTAATTTACACATATACACACACATAACACTCATCTACTCATTGTTTAGTTAAGGGTTGAATTGTCCATCCTTGTTCTATTCTCTGTCACTATTTTTCGAACCATGCTGAACACCCTCTCTGATGATGCATTGCTGTGTGCACGCACAAAAGTGCTTTCATCAAATGCACTAGATGGCAGTATTGTCCTGTTTAAGAGTGTCACAACATTGCTGTTTACGGCAGAAGAACTGCTTTACGGTAGACGAAAACGTGACTGCTGTTGTTGTGTGTTGTTACCGCGCTGGGAGGACGTTAATGAAACTGCCTCACAATAAACCCACATAAGAAACCAAGAACTCGCCCTCCATCATTCTACAGTTATAACGTGATTGGGCAGGCACGCTGTTTATATTATGGACCTGAGTCCGCCTGAATTTCGGGAGATTTTCGGGAGAAAATTTGTCCCAGGAGGTTTTCGGGAGAGGCGCTGAATTTCGGGAGTCTCCCGGAAAATCCGGGAGGGTTGGCAAGTATGGTCTGTGCTTATTATAACAATATCACTGATATTCAAGTTAGGTTTGAAGGGTATTGTTAGGAATTGATCAAGGGTGTGACCCCGGGATGCAGAGACGGGAGACAAGAGAGATTTACAAAAATGAAAAAATGTAATGAGACAAAAAGGGATAACTAAGGGCGATGGGGCAAAAAGCGCACACCATGTAACCTGGACAAAATAGGTTCCTCAGAGGTCGGCAGGAGAAAAGGCCAGGGCGCACTGAGCAGGACAAGAGTCCAACAAAGGAATCCCTTTTACCTCAGGGGGTCTAGGAAATAAAACACAGAATAGGTTAGGGAATTCAGGACTAAGTAGCGACAACGTACCTGGTCTGGTGATGTAAGCAGGTGCATGCACAAGTGGAGTTCAGGACATAATAACCAGCAAGGTCAAGCTGTAGGTGACGAGCCTAAATACTGGCGGGCTAATTGCGAGCAGGTGTGCCTCAAGGTCCGCCCCTCGCCGAGGACGAATCACAAAAAACACAGGTGCAGACAAAAAAGAAGGCAGGAAAACATTAAAACACAACAGGTATTCCGGTACTAATGAATTAAAAACAGTACTATACTGCCTCTGAAAAATACCGGTACCCCCTTTTTTTTTAATGGCATGACGGTGCCTACGTGCATGACGGCGCGTCCTCGTCACGTTGTCACATTGCTGGTTTTACGAGCTGAGGAGCATGTTCGGCAGTGCACACGCACAGAGTACTTACAAGCAGAAACAGAGTGTAGGCAGAAAGTGAGAATGGATGCATTTTGGCTTAAAAACTAACAATAAAGGTGACGCTATGAACACAGAAATGCCGCTCAGCAAGAGGTGCTTTAAAAAATGGCTCGCGAACCAGCGGCAAACGTCCATCCGCAGTGTTTTAGCTAATTCTAAATCACTAACCCTCACCAACATGGTGACAAATAAACTACGGTTCTCACAAATATCATCCCTGCAGGACGGAAAATAGCTAAACATGCTTCACTACACACCCTAAGTGGATACAATTGCTCACCCCTAACAGTAAGCTAGCAGCCCTGATTGTAAACGAAAGGGTGGGTCTAAATAGATATTGATTCTAACGATACAAGTACAAGAGCCGTATCTAGTTGATACAATGCCTACAATTATATTTTTTATCATCACAAAATCCTTTTTTACTTTATTTTAAAATGTTTATTATGGTTATAAACTCAGGAAATATGTCCCTGGACACATGTGGACTTTGAATATGACCAATGTATGTGTGGAAGTTGCGTCCTCGCAGTCCCACTGTCGGACACGGCACAGGAGCCAAGTGTGCAGGTTTTAACAAGGTTTTAATGATCATAGATTTTATCACGAGTTTTTCTCCAGCGGGACACGACTCTTCAGCCACTTCCGTATTCTCTCTCTCCTCCTGCTCCCGGCCGCTTACTGTTAAAGACACCAGATGATTAGATTAACACGTACCACCTGTGAAATCTAATCACCTGCCAGCTGGGTCTTGCCCCCGTTTGATGGTGCTCTGTCCTCAGCACCATGGACAGAAGCTGCCTTTGCTCCTGCAGGCAGCGCTGGCCACAGCTCCCCCCACAGTATGATCCTGTAACTACTTGGTATCGGATCGATAACTAAATTACCGTATTTTTCGGACTATAAGTCGCAGTTTTTTTCATAGTTTGGCAGAGGGTGCAACTTATACTCAGGAGCAGCTGATGTGTGAAATTATTAACACATTACCGTAAAATATCAAATAATATTATTTAGCTCATTCACGTAAGAGACTAGACGTATAAGATTTCATGGGATTTAGCGATTAGGAGTGACAGATTGTTTGGTAAACGTATAGCATGTTCTATATGTTATAGTTATTTGAATGACTCTTACCATAATATGTTACGTTAACATACCAGGCACGTTCTCAGTTGGTTATTTATGCGTCATAAAACGTACACTTATTCAGCTTGTTGTTCACTATTCTTTATTTATTTTAAATTGCCTTTCAAATGTCTATTCTTGGTGTTGGGTTTTATCAAATAAATTTCCCCCAAAAATGCGACTTATATATGTTTTTTTCCTTCTTTGTTATGCATTTTCGGCAGGTGCGACTTATACTCCAGTGCGACTTATACTCCGAAAAATACGGTAGTTGTCTCATCCAAAACTTATTGTAAAATATCCAAACAACAAAAGAATAAGTGTTTATTAGATTTTAACAGAAGTGTAGATGGAACACGTTAAGAGAGAAAGTAAGCAGATATTAACAGTGAATGGACAAGTACTTTAATAATCCATTTTCTACAGCTTGTCCCTCATAATTTTGACAAAATAATAGAAAGGAAAATGACACAATATGTTACTGCATATGTCAGCAGACAAATTAGCAGCCTTTGTTTGCTTACCTACTACCTAAAGACAAGTTGTCTAGTATGTTCACTATTTTAGGGGGACGGGGTGGCGCGGTTGGGAGAGTGGCCGTGCCAGCAACCTGAGGGTTCCTGGTTCGATCCCCACCTTCTACCAACCTAGTCACGTCCGTGTGTCCTTGAGCAAGACACTTCACCCTTGCTCCTGATGGGTCGTGGTAAGTGCTCCCGCCATCAGTGTGTGAATGGGTGAATGTGGAAATAGTGTCAAAGCGCTTTGAGTACCTTGAAGGTAGAAAAGCGCAATACAAGTATACCCATTTTTAAAGCCAAAATTAGTTAGTCAACAAGAAGAAAGCCAAATAGTAATTAATTAATGATAGATGAATCCCATCCTTAACTATTAATATTGTAGTTCTAATTTGAGCATTTAAAGGCGACTGCTCAACTTTTACGGCACTTATTGAGTTTGTGCACTCGACACGAGGGATGATAAACGTAGTGCTGTAGGGGCTGACAAACAAGGATTATGTTGTGAGGCAGTCCTGGCAGAATAAGCCCCATTGGGCTACCAGCGAGTCGCCTTTCTGTCTCTCCTCCAGACAACCACAAGCTTGTCCCTCTAATCACTTGTTTATCCCCCATGTTTTTCATAAGGATTTATTTTGATTAGTTTGATCACGCCAACTTGACAGCTGTTACACCAACTCCGAAATCATGCATATTTTAATGCAAGACTCGAGGCAAAGAAATAGGGAGAGGGCGAAAGAAGAACATGATGAAATGTTGTGCTCGTCATATAGAGTTTTTTTCCCCCACTAAATATATATTTTTGGACTGACATTAATCCCAAAAACAGACAATATGCAGTACAGTGTCCCAACTTGCTTTACCCACACAGTAAAATAGTATTATATTGAAACAGTTAACTAAATACAGCTAAAAAACAACAAAATAATGTTAGCCAATATTTTTTTCAATCAAGTTAATAATTTCTAAGAAATTGGTTAACTCCACTGAATGTTAATCAATTGTTGGTTGATTGCAAATTTGTCTGCAACCAGCAGAAGGGCTGTTGATTCAGTGTGGAAATGTTTGGAAACCTAAAATAACTCATTTTTCGTCTGCGAAAGAATTACAGGCCAAACTGAAAATAATATGGAAAAAAAAGTATTGACGAATAGGTTGCTACTCCATTCAGTCAAATATCAGGGCATACTTAAACTAGGCCATCCGTACCGTGCTGGACTTGGGCGTGATCTCCCTCCCTCTCCAGGCCCCCTGGCTTTCTCTCACATTTGTGCTGCTGCCTGTTTGCTTGTACCATCACTTCTATGTTACCCTTACTATTACTATTGTATTACCTGTAATACCCTTTTTTTTTTTTTACCACTGAAAGTGCGCTCACTGGAGAGAGCCTACACTTTTACAAAAAAAATGCACACTTAAATAAGCTTTTTTCATACAACAAATATTGTATTAATATATATTCTATGTGAAACAAACAATTGTCATTAAAATATATATTAACACCAAAACGCATGAATTGAATTTGTTTTAATGAGTCCTTAATTCATCCAGCAGCTACGGTATAAAATTATAAAAGGATATTGCTGTATCGACAATATGTCTAATATTGTATTATATTGACACACACTCGTAAGACAGAGGATTCTCGTCTGTCCACCTGTGCAGTGTTCGCACCGATCCTGCGGCCGTGTGTGGAACTGTCAGTTTGCATGTCCTTCTGAGCGGTGCAAAATAAAATGCAAAACAGTGCTCACAAAACGGTAATAAGTAGGGATGTCCGATAATATCGGTCTGCCGATATTATCGTCCGATAAATGCTTTAAAATGTAATATCGGAAATGATCAGTATCGTTTTTTTAATTATCGGTATCGCTTTCTAAAAGTAAAATGTATGATGTTTTAAAACACCGCTGTGTACACGGACGAAGGGAGAGGTACAGAGTGCCCATAAACCTTAGAGGCATTTCCTTTGCGTGTGTGCCGTCCGAGTCACACAATATCTACTGGCTGTTCTCATCGCGAATTAATGCAAGGCCTACTTGATCAACAGCCATACAGGTCACACTGAGTGTGGCCGTATAAACAAGTTTAACACTGTTACAAATATGCGCCTCACTGTGAACTCACACCAAACAAGAATGACAAACACATTTCGGGAGAACATCCGCACCGTAGCACAACAGAACAAATACCCAGAATCCCTTGCAGTACTAACTCTTCCGGGACGCTACAATATAACCCACCCGCATCCAGCGGGGCATCACAACAAAATTAGGCATAGTATTGTGTTAATTCCGCGACTGTATAAATCAGTATCGGTTGATATCGGTATCGGTAATCAAGAGTTGGACAATATCGGAATATCGGATATCGGTAAAAAAGCCATTATCGGACATCTCTAGTAATGAGTGTCTAATTCTGCTCATTTACCAGGCACAATCCACGTAGCACACATCAGCTTTGCGTGTGTGATCAGGTTTGCACGTGTTCTAGCACACGCAAACCTTTAGTAAATCCGGCCCAAAGTACTTTATACTAGTAAAACAATTATATAACATATTGTCATACTATACCATGACAGTTTTACTATCGTTTATCTGACTTTGAGGATTATTTCTAGTCTTATTTTATTAGTCTATTATTCTACTGTGTATTGTGGTGGCTTTTATTAGGTACTTGCAAGAGGAGCAAGCGTAATTAAATACATTAAATGACATGTATATATACAGTAATGATATATATGAGAATCAATTTTAATCATTAAAAACATACTGTACAGCAGTGTTTTTCAACCTTTTTCGAGCCAAGGCACATTTTTTGCGTTGAAAAAATCCAGAGGCACACCACCAGCAGAAATCATTAAAAAATGAAACTCAGTTGACAGTAAAAAGTCGTCGCAATTGTTGGGTATGACTTTAAACCATAACCAACCATGCATCACTATAGCTCCTGTCTCAAAGTAGGTGTACTGTCACGACCTGTCACATCACGCCGTGACTTATTTTGACTTTTTTGCTGTTTTCCTCTGTGTAGTCTTTTAGTAGGCTTTTTCTCTTTTTTTGGTATTTTTCTGTAGCAGTTTCATGTCTTCCTTTAAGCGATATTTCCCGCATCTACTTTGTTTTAGCAATCAAGAATATTTTAGTTGTCTTTATCTGTTTTTGTGGGGACATTGTTGATGGTCATGTCATGTTCGGATGTACATTGTGGACGCCATCTTTGCTCCACAGTAAGTATTTGCTGTCGTCCAGCCTTCTGTTTTTGTTTACTTTGTAGCCAGTTCAGTTTTAGTCTCTTTCTGCATAGCCTTCCCTAAGCTTCAATGCCTTTTCTTAGGGGCACTCACCTTTTGTTTATTTTTTGTTTAACTATTAGATACCTTTTTAGCTGCACGCTGCCTCCCGCTGTTTCCGACATCTACAACGCAATTACGGTAGCTACCTGTTGCCCTTTATTGATATGGAGGAGTATTACACGGCTACTCTGCCAAGCTCTAGACAGCACCGACACTCAACAACAACACATAATTTGCAGACTATAATTACTGGTTTGCAAAAAATATTTTTACCCCAAATAGGTGAAATTAGATAATCTCCCACGGCACACCAGACTTTATCTCACGGCACACTAGTGTGCTGCGGCACAGTGGTTGAAAAACACTTCTGTACAGTATTAACATATATTTTTTTTTATTTTAATTTGATTTTGAATAGACCATTTTCATGCTTACAATCTGCACATATACGTCACAGCAACCAAGAGGAGAGCTTTTGTAACCTGTTTAAGAAATGTTTCATCATCAATTGTATACCAAAACATTTATTGCGGACATCAATTATGAATGCAATTGTCATTGTATCTCCAGTTGTTGTAAGATTCACATTCACATCTCTAATATCTAGTCCAAAGGTGTCCAAATGCGACCCGCCAGCGTCTTCAATTTGGCCTGCGAGATGGCAAGAGATTCAATAAGCAATTTGGTCGTGCGTGGCGTTTTCATATTACATGATAATAGCTGATAGTTGCTGTTGTGACGCCATCTGGTGGCCATTGAGTAACTAAAGTCAGTGACCATTCATTTTATGTTCATTTATATTCAGCACAGCTATGAATTATATGTCACAATCCAAACAACCTTCCCTAGTCATGGTGCAGACAAAAAAATGCAACCAGCACAAACATTTGACAAACATGGTCACATATAACACAACCCGCACACTGAATTTTGTGACTATTATAAAAAATTTAAAAAAAGTCCTATCACTATAAAAAAAAATACACATTTAAATCCATTACAAGGAATGACGGGAAAAATGCAAAACACTCTCTCCACACTTATCTATGTTTGGCACATTTTAGCTGCTTGATATTTCTTGATATTTCTGATTGATTACAAAACCTTAAAAAGGCCGTCACGCAAGTAAACAAGGCAGGAGTTTAACTTTCACATACTCTTAATAACCAATTATAATATATATTAATTATATACTGTATAGATACAGTATAATTATATTATATGTTTTTTGTTTTCTTTTATAAATTTCAAAGCATGTTCAATGTTTAGGCAATTGTATTTACATTTCAAAACGCTACAATCTACGTTTCTTTTTTTAGTATGCTTCCTGTTGCATAGTCATTACAGACACAGGCAGAAGCAAACACACAGAAGCTACAAGAGAAGCTGAGAAATGGGACAAACTGAGCGAGTCCTGTGGGAGGGATCATTAGACCGACTGATATTCAGCACGTGGTTTGGAGCAGTGCCTCTGGCTGGGTTTTAAGCAGTGCAGTGTTGGTCAGTGTGTCTGTTGATGCTCGGGAGGTCGGCCATTGATCTGGAGATATAAGCTGGTACTTGGGATCCAAGCCTTCATTATCACATGGGCCTGCTACCAATGTGGGAGGATAAAAAACCTTGATCTGCTTGAGACTGTGTCGGACTACACACCGATTTAGAGAAAGTTGCTGCTTGTGTGTGTTTTTTCATGGCATTGCACGACAGTCCTCAAGAAGGAGACTTGAATCTCACCCAATTTACATATTTAGTTTTCCGACTTTTGACACTCCTTACGGACTAAGCCGCTGCCAACCCAGTCATAATGCTGGTGAAGAAACAATAACTACTGAACAAATACCCCTCATTACAGTTAAATCTAGTACATGTTTTGTTCAATACCTATGTTCTCAAAACTGACCATTCATCTTTTAAAACAACAACTCTGAACAATCTCCACTTTTTATCAAATTGATTTGAGATTTAAGGATGCATTGTTAAACCAAGTGTCACAAACTAATATTAATAAATAAGAATGACAAACGGTAGAAAATGGCTGGCTTGATTGAGGTCAAAATCAAAGTACTGTACTTTCCGGGCTGTAGAGATGCAAAGTCAGTGAATACTGTTATGATCCGTTGCCCGGATCATGTCATGTTCTGTTAAGTTTTGGACTCCCTCAGTTACTGTCTTGAGCACCCAAATGTTTGCGTTTTGGTTGCCATGGGGGCAGACTGGTTTCACCTGCCTCTGATTAGTGTTCAGCACGCTCACCTGCTGCCGGGCACTAATCAGAGAGCTTCTTATTCCCACTGTTCGCCACACTTGGTCTGGTTTGCTGTATGGGTAAGGATGATACTCGAAACCGGTTTTCCCGGTTGTTCGATAAGAAAAGAACCGAGTCCTCGGACTCGAATCCCTTTTTGAGAACCGGTACCCGTTATCGAGACCACTATAGTAAAGAAAAAGAGTTGGTTCTTTATTCGAATCCCTCGGAAAGAATCCCGTCCCGACCAGAAATGCCCTTTGAGACATCACAAGAAATGACGTCAATGTAGCTCAGTCATTAGGCGCAGATAGGGAAAGCAGGAAAAACAATGGACCGGAAAAAGCGCTCCAAGGTGTAATAAAGTTCAAAACAAAAGGTATAATCCAATGAATAACTTTACTGAGAGATTTGAGCAGGGTACAAACACATGACGAACACTTTTACGACCAACCGGAAACATAGCAACCAGGCTAGCAACGCACCTCCTTTACGGCAGCTGTTGCAACGTTCTTAAAGCAACCGCAGCACATACATATATATACAACATATATGACATGATCTCCCTTTTTTAACTTTTGTTTTTCTTTCCTTGTAAACAAAACAAAATCACACTGTATATGTGTTGTCTGTCTAATTAATAATAATGCAGACGAGGCGTGTTGGCCGAGTTTTTGACGTTTACTTTCACAGCGTGCTCATAACCTCATTCTTAGCTGCCGGGTGGCGACATGCAACAACACTTTTCGGGGCTACCGCGCATGCTCGTCACTCCCGTTGCATGCTGGGTAGTGTAGTTGTTATATTCCTAGCCTAGCTCATAACATCACATCGTTCCCCCTATAAAGAAATCATGTTAACTCAATAAAGTGTATTTCTTTTTTTAGCTTTAACTTTTCATTTTTTAGCATTGTAACCACATTTGCAAACAACTTTTCTCTTCATAGAATTTTCTTTCAATAAAGAAATAAAGTGCAAAAATGTCAAAGCATAATAACAAAGAGTTATGTCAAATAGCAGCAGAGTTGCACTTTTTAGAGAGCTGTATTATTTTAAGTTTTGTGCTGTTGACCAAGTATGCGTGGTATTCACTTGTGTGTGTGAAAAGCCGTAGACATTGTGTGCTTGGACCGGCATGCAAAGGCAGTGCCTTTAAGGTGTATTGGCGCTCTGTACTTCCCCCTACGTCCGTGTACCACTCCGTACAGCGACGTTTTAAAAAGTCATACATTTTACTTTTTGAAACTGATACCGATAATTTCCGATATTACATTTTAAAGCATTTATCGGCCGATAATATCGGCAGTCCGATATTATCGGACATCTCTAATGTGTGTATATATATATATATATATATATATATATATATATATATATATATATATACTGTCGGGTTGTACGGTATACCGGTACTAGTATAGTATTGCGTTACTAATGATTTAAAAACGGTACTGTTATACTCTGTTTAAAAAGTACCGGTTCCCCCTTTTTTTTTTTGACGGCGTGTCGTCACGTTATGACATTGCTGGTTTTACGAGCAGAGGAGCGTGTTCGGCAGCACACAATCACGGAGTACATACAAGCAGGACAATGTGTGTGGACAGAAAAGGGAGAACGGACCCATTTTGGCCTTAAAACTAACGATAAAGGTGAAGTTACAACACTTGAACGCCCTCAGGAAGAGGTGCTGTAAAGACATGGCTAGCTAACTAGCAGCTAACATTGATCCGCAGTCGGCAGTGTTTTAGCTACTTCTAAATCACTAATCCTCGCCTCCATGGGACAAATAAAGTACATTTCTTACAAGTATCATCCCTGCAGGACGAGGAATAGCTAAACATGCTTCACTATACACTGTAGCTCACCGGCGTCACAATGTAAACAAATGCCATGGGTGGATCTACACCTAACATCCACTGTAATGATACCAAGTACAAGAGCGCATCTAGTCGATACTACTATGATTACATCAATATTTTTTATCATCACAAACTCTTTTTATCCTTTTTTCATATTATGTTTATAAACTCAGGAAATATGTCCCTGGAGACATGAAGACTTTGGATATGACCCAAGTATGATCCTGTAACTACAAACCCCGTTTCCATATGAGTTGGGAAATTGTGTTAGATGTAAATATAAACGGAATACAATGATTTGCAAATCCTTTTCAACCCATATTCAGTTGAATATGCTACAAAGACAACATATTTGATGTTCAAACTGATAAACATTTTTTTTTGTTGCAAATAATCATTAACTTTAGAATTTGATGCCAGCAACACGTGACAAAGAAGTTGGGAAAGGTGGCAATAAATACTGATAAAGTTGAGGAATGCTCATCAAACACTTATTCGGAACATCCCACAGGTGCGCAGGCTATATGGGAACAGGTGGGTGCTATGATTGGTATAAAAACAGCTTCCCAAAAAATGCTCAGTCTTTCACAAGAAAGGATGGGGCCAGGTACACCCCTTTGTCCACTACTGCGTGAGCAAATAGTCAAACAGTTTAAGAACAACGTTTCTCAAAGTGCAATTGCAAGAAATTTAGGGATTTCAACATCTACGGTCCATAATATCATCAAAAGGTTCAGAGAATCTGGAGAAATCACTCCACGTAAGCGGCATGGCCGGTAACCAACATTGAATGACCGTGACCTTCGAGTGGGGGGGGGGTCTGATCATGGCGGAGCCAGAAGTCGAGTTTGCTAACATGGAGATATTTTCACTACTTTTCTTTTGTCGAGCACAAAGAAAATAACATTTTAGTTAAATGTAAATTGTGCTTTGGATCAAAGATGCCATCTACTGCCCAAAACAGCAATTCAAATCTGCTGAAACAAGCTACATAGCAACATGCTTCGACGAAGCTAGTAAAGAGAGACAGAGACTCTGATGCCATTTCACCTCCACCACCACCACCATTCACCGCTGAAGGTACACACTCTGTCAATCAATGTTCCCTCTAATTGTTCATGTGTGAGCAAACGCAAAAAGTCCCTGAGCATTGAGTGGAGTCCATGTGAGCAACTTTAGACGTGCACACTGTGGCTACACCAGCAGCACACCTGTCCCAAACCTCACTAAATAACAACTTACATCTCCATCCATCCATCCATTTTCTACCGCTTGTCCCTTTCGGGGTCGCTGGAGCCTATCTCAGCTGCATTCGGGCGGAAGGCAGGGTACACCCTGGACAAGTCCCCACCTCATCACAGGGCCAACACAGATAGACAGACAACATTCTCTTATTATTATAATCAAATGACAGCAGTCATTTCCATTTCTAATATAAGTGTTTAGGCCCACTTATAATGACAATAACAAAAAATATTGTTTTTCATGAACTGTGTACTTGTATTGTTTGTCTGGGTGGAGGTCCTGCTTTGGAAATAATGTGTACCCCTTTCAGACATTGCATTTAGTTCCCATTAAAACATTCACATGTTGCACAATGAGATGTAAGCAGGGGATCATGTGTACATTCCTGCAACTTCCTGTTTGTAAAAAATATATTTTTATTAGTATTTATTTAATATACTAACAGCATTTAATGATTAATATTTATAAATTAAGATTCCTAATAAATGACACTAGAATAAGCACACATTTGATTGGTAAATCATAGTGTAACGACCTGGAATGACACTTTATGTGTGGTGTTGGAGTTGTCCGACTTTTTGTGTGGCTGTAAACACATCACTGGCTATGTGCCATATGTGCAAGTGTTGGCGCACGTGAGAGAGCGAGCGGCTGTTGTTGATATAACAAAGTTGCTTTTGGTCTGGTTTGTACTGCAGAAAATGACCAGTTTTGCTAGATATCATTTTTTTTACTAATGTTTTGGTGATGTGTTTATGGCCGACAGTAAAGAGTTTTGCTCAGTAAAGTGATGGATGGAATTCATGTCCTCAAAGCGTCTCGACAGACGTTACAATATTTGAACAATGATGACAAAAACGGTTTTCTCTGTCGTGTCCGTGTCGTGTTGAAAATTGTCATGCGCTTATTTTTTTATTTGATTTTGTGCATGGCATAGGTTTGCCGTGCGCAGAGGACGCTTGAGCAGTGCGCAATTGCACATGCGCGCTCCTGAGAGGGAACATTGCTGTCAATTCTCTTATATACTCTTTCATTCTAGACTTCTAGAGTGTTTGATTATCACATCACTCTAAATGTATAGACTATAAAGTTCACAAACAAAGAGGGATCCTAAGGCAACATCTGGAGCTCTACATAAAACAAGAATGGGAAAGAATTCCACTTTCAAAGCTTCAACAATTAGTTTCCTCAGTTTCCAATCGTTTATTGAGTGTTGTTAAAAGAAAAGGTGATGTAACACAGTGGTGAACATGCCCTTTCCCAACTACTTTGGCACGTGTTGCAGCCATGAAATTCTAAGTTAATAATTATTTGCAAAAAAAATAAATAAAGTTTTTGAGTTTGAACATCAAATATGTTGTCTTTGTAGTACATTCAATTGAATATGGGTTGAAAAGGATTTGCAAATCATTGTACTTCGTTTATATTTACATCTAACACAATTTCCCAACTCATATGGAAACGGGGTTTGTACTTGGTATTGGATAGATGCCTACATTTGTGGTATCATCCAACACTAATGTAAAGTATCCAAACAACATAATAATATATTATTATTACATTTTAACAAAAGTGTAGATAGAACATGTTGAAACGGAAAATAACCAGATATTAACAGGAAATGAACGAGTTGTTATTAACATACCTTCGTCTTCTCTCGCTGCACCGTCACACAAGTGGATTAATAATCAATTTTTACAGCTTGTCCCTCATAATTTTTCCAAAATAATACAATTAGAAATGACACAATATGTTACTGCATACGTTAGCAGACAAATTAGGAGCTTGTGTTTTCTTACTTAATACTAAAAGACAAGTTGTCTAATATGTTCACTATATTATTTAAGGCCAAAATTGTTCTTCGATTGCAATAAGAAACATATGTTTAATGTATCGTAAGATTATTTTGTTAAAATAAAGCCAATAATGCCATTTTTTGTGTCCCCCCTTATTTGGAAAAGTATTGAAAAGTATCGAAATACATTTTGGTACCGGTACCAAAAATATTGTTATCGGGACAACCCTAGTATACTGTTACAAATGGCCCTCTGATGGCAGCCATAATTGCAATGTGGCCCTCACTAAAAACGTGTTTGACACCCCTGGTTGCAGTTCCTCTATGTCAGTGGTCCCCAACCACTGGGTCGCGGCCCGGTACCGGTCCGTGGACCGATTGGTACCGGGCCGCACAATAAAAAAAAAAAAAAAAAAAAAAATATTATTTATTTATTTATTTATTTTTATTATTATTAAATCAACATAAAAAACACAATATATACATTCAGAATCAGAATCAGAATCAGCTTTATTGTCATTACGCAAGGTAACGAGATTGAGGCTATTCCATACAGTGCGATGTGTGCATGCTAGAAAAACAATGTGCAAATATATAAAAATATAAAAAATGTACGGTAGAAGTGCAATGAATATGGTGTGAAATGAATATATACATGAAAAAAACAAAAAACAAAAACAGGGTGGTTGGTGGAATGGGTTATTGCACCGAAGAGAAGGCAGTTATGAGGGACAATGGGGCAGTCCGTTCAGGATGGTTATGGCCCTGGGGAAGAAGCTGTTCTTTAGCCTGTTTGTTTTGGTTTTAATGCACCTGTAGCGCTTCCCAGAGGGCAGCAGGTGGAACAGGTCAGAGCCAGGGTGGGTGCTGTCCTTGATGATGGCACTGGCTCTGTTGAGGCAGCGGGAGGTGTAGATGTCCGTCAGAGAGGGGAGAGGGCGGCCGATGATCTTCTGAGCCGTCTTGACCACTCTTTGCAGCCTCTCCCTGTCTGCTGCAGTGCAGCTGCCGTACCATACCGTAATACAGTAGGTCAGCAGGCTCTCGATGGACGAGCGGTAGAAGGTCAGCAGCAGGTCAGGCTTCAGGTTGTACTTCCCAAGGACTCTAAGGAAGTGTAGCCGCTGCTGAGCCTTCTTGATGATTGATGTGGTGTTGACTGTCCAGGAGAAGTCATTAGAGATGTGGACTCCAAGGTACCTGAAGGTGTGGACCCTCTCTACACGCTCGCCGTTGATGTAGAGGGGGGCAGGGTCGGTGCTGCTCCTCCTGAAGTCGACGATGATCTCTCTGGTCTTGCTGGTGTTGAGAGCGAGGTTGTTCTCCGAAGACCAGGCCGTCAGCTTCAGGACCTCCTCTCTGTAGGCAGCCTCGTCACCCCTGGAGATGAGCCCGACCACTGTGGTATCGTCGGCGAACTTGACGGTAAGGTTGTCACTGTGGGCCGGACTGCAGTCATGGGTGTAAAGGCAGTAGAGGAGGGGGCTCAGCACACAGCCCTGTGGGGAGCCGATGCTCAGCGTGCGGGAGGATGAGAGGTGCGGGCCAAGTCTCACATTCTGGGGTCGGTCCGTTAGGAAGTCCCTTATCCAGGCGTTTGTGAGAGGGGGGAGGCCAAGAGTGTCCAGTTTATTGCAGAGTCTGTCCGGGATTATTGTATTGAAGGCAGAGCTATAGTCCACAGAGAGCATCCGGACGTAGCTCTGCTGCTGCTCCAGGTGGTTCAGAGCAGAGTGGAGAGCAACAGCGATGGCGTCCTCTGTGGACCTGTTCGCCCGGTATGCGAACTGGTGGGGGTCGAAGTCTGGAGGGATATGGTCCTTGATGTGCTGGAGAACAAGTCGCTCGAAGCACTTCATGATTACCGGAGTGAGGGCCACTGGTCGGTAATCATTCAGGCTGGTGATGGGAGACTTCTTCGGCACCGGGATTATTGTAGATGACTTCAGGCAGGATGGGATGACTGCCTGAGCCAGGGAGAGGTTGAAGATCCTGGTGAGGGGGGGAGCGAGCTGGTGGGCGCACGTCCTGAGCACCTTTCCAGGTACTCCGTCTGGTCGGGTAGCCTTCCTGGGGTTCACAGCCAGGAGCACTCATCTGACACTGTGCTCCTGTACAGTGAGTGGAGTGGCGCCGGAGCCCGGTGGGGGCGGGGGCAGGGCTGGAGCAGATGAGTGTCGCTGGGGGGTTTCGAAACGGGCAAATAAACAGTTAAGCTCCTCTGCCAGTGTCGCACTCTGATCCGCAGTTGTCATATTGCAGCCTCTGAAGTTCGTGATGTCATGAATGCCCCGCCACACCTCCCGTGAGTTTTTGCTGGACAGATGGGACTCTATGCACCTCCTGTGGTCCGCCTTTGCTTTTTTAATCCCTCTCTTCAGGTCGGCTCTAGCAACACTGTACAGTGCCCTGTCCCCTGACCTGAAGGCTGCGTCGCGGGCCCTGAGGAGTGTGCGGACCTGGCTGGTCATCCAGGGTTTCTTGTTGGGGTAAACCCGGATGGTTTTTTCCACAGTCACATTCCCGATGCAGAACTTTATGTAGTCCAGCACCGTTCCTGTGGCTGTCTCCAGCTCCTGTTGTTGGAAGAGTTCCCAGTCTGTGTGTTGGAAGCAGTCCTGAAGTTTGGGGAGTGCATCGTCAGGCCAGGTCATAACAGACTTTGTCATAGGCCTGGCCTGGCGTCTGATGGGGGTGTAGGTAGGAGAGAACAGGAGGGAAAGATGGTCTGACTGTCCAAGCTGGGGGAGGGGTGTAGCTCTGTACGCGTGCTTTATGTTGGTATACACGTGGTCCAGGGTGTTCTTGCCCCTTGTAGAACACTTCACGTGCTGGTAGAACTTAGGGAGTACAGTCTTCAGATTGACCTTATTAAAATCCCCTGCTATGATATGAACACCGTCGGGGTGGGCCCGCTGCTGTTTGTTGACGGTGTTCAGCAGAAGAGAGAGCGCTGTGTTTACTTTGGCGTCCGGTGGAATATACACAGCCGTGATGATAACAACAGACAGCTCTCTCGGGAGAAAAAAAGGCCGACATCTAACAGACATGTACTCCACGTCCGGGCAACAGTGCTGTTCAGTGATTGTCCCGTTGTTGCACCAGTTCTCATGCACGTAGATACAGAGCCCCCCTCCTCTGCTCTTACCGGAGTCCTTAGTTCTGTCCCGGCGGAGCAGAGTGCGTCCGGCTAGCTGCATGCTAGCATCGGGTATTTCCGGGTGAAGCCAGGTTTCGGTGATAATCATAGCACAACAGTCCCGAACATAGCGGTTTCCAGCAAGTTGTAACTCCAGGTCGTCCATCTTCTGTACAAGGGATCTGGCATTAGAGAGGAACAGGCTCGGTAGAGGTGGCTTGTGGGGTTGTTTCCTAAGCCTGAGCAAGACGCCGGACCTGCGGCCACGCTTCTGCTTCCTCTCCCTCCTCCGTCTGCGCCGTCTCCCAGACCCGACAGCAAACCACGGAGAGCCCTGTGCTCTCGCTATGTCATCTGGGATATTGTGCTCGTGGTGAAAGTCGCTCGAAACAGATATCTGGTGCGAGTTACCGATATCCAAGAGTGACTGGCGGGTGTACCGGGTGTTTGCAGTACAGGTGGTGCACAAAAGGAAAAAAAAAACATGAAGAAAAGAAGGAAGAAAGAGCACTGAAATGGAGAGCCGTAAGCCGCTGCGTCTGTGCGCGCCGCCATCTTGGATTTTTATTTTTTTATTTTTATTTTTTATATATATATTTATATATCAATATAGA
>NC_084579.2:27613032-27625532 GCF_033978685.3 Nerophis lumbriciformis
CTCTATTGATTTTTTTTTTTAATATTCACAAGTTAGTTTTCCAAGCCAAAAGCAAGCAAACAAGTGGTTTTTTTTTAAACTTATTGGAAACAATAGCTGTAGCAGTTAACAAGTGCCAAATACCCAAGTACAACTTGAGTCAGACATTGATGGATCGTTCTTCAGGTCTACATTATACAATTTTCTCCCCCTAAAAAAATTCTAGACACTTACAGTATATGTGAAAACCAACAGGTGGAGCAAATGACTTCTGCCAAGTAAGTTAGAGCTTTTCTTCATATCACTCCCACACAACAGAGATGAAAAACGTATTAAGAAAAAAAAGTGTCTTAAATGTTGTGCAAATTACCAAACAAGAGAGGACCAACTTAATCCACTGAGTGCATTCGCCCGTTGCTGCGCGATCAGGACAGAAAGATATGTGAAATATGTTTTTTTCAAAAACAGTTGCTTCTTTTGCTAATAAACTGGAGAGTAAGTTCAGACAATTTTTTTCAAACATGTGCTTTTGTAGCATTACATTATCCCTTGGCTGTGTGTGTGTTCTTGTTCAGTGATTCTCAAACTTTGTTCACCTGGTACCACCTCAGAAATAACTTGGCTATCCATAATAACCAGCATTAAAATACTGTTGCGTAGTAGGCCTAAGTACTCATTAAAACCAAGACAGAGGTTTTATTTAGCAAGTTTATTATTTTTGGCACAGTTTGAACAGTAACACTCTGTTTGAATATAGGAAAACAAGTGGTCGAGTCATGAATAAAGAGAGTATGGCCAACTCAGTTTCAGGTCATCTCCTTAAAGGGGAACATTATCACAATTTCAGAATGGTTAAAACCATTAAAAATCAGTTCCCAGTGGCTTATTATATTTTTCGAAGTTTTAAACATTTTTTTTACCCATCACGCAATATCCCTAAAAAAAGCCTCAAAGTGCCTGATTTTAACCCCCCGTCCATTTTCCTGTGACGTCACATAGTGAAGCCAACACAAACAAACATGGCGGAAAGAACAGCAAGCTATAGCGACATTAGCTCGGATTCAGACTCGGATTTCAGCGGCTTAAGCGATTCAACAGATTACGAATGTATTGAAATGGATGGTTGTAGTGTGGAGGCAGGTAGTGAAAACGAAATTGAAGAAGAAACTGAAGCTATTGAGCCATATCAGTTTGAAAGCGAAAACGACACGACAGCCAGCGACACGGGAGAAAGCGAGGACAAATTCGGCGATCGCCTTCTAACCAACGATTGGTATGTGTTTGTTTGGCATTAAAGGAAACTAACAACTATGAACTAGGTTTACAGCATATGAAATACATTTGGCAACAACATGCACTTTGAGAGTGCAGACAGCCCAATTTTCATCAATTAATATATTCTGTAGACATACCCTCATGTCAGCAGGCCAGGGAAGCTAGGGTCGATATTCTTCTCTTGGTCATCTTCGGGACGGTGTGAGCCAAGACATCCAGGGGGTTTAGCTCGCTCGTCTGCGGGAACAAACTGCCGCCATTGCTTGCCGTGCTACCGAGGCCCTTTGTCCCTGAATTGCTCACACACTCCGGCAGATTCAATGGGGGTCTGGCGGCAGATTTATTTGACTTTATCGTTGGAAATGCATCTGCTTTGAGTGTCGCATGATATCCACACATTCTTGCCATCTCTGTCGTAGCATAGCTTTTGTCGGTAAAGTGTGCGGAACAAACGTCCAATTTCTTGCCACTTTCGCATCTTTGGGCCACTGGTGCAACTTGAATCCATCCCTGTTCGTGTTGTTACACCCTCCGACAACACACCGACGAGGCATGATGTCTCCAAGGTACGGAAAACCGTCGAAAAAACGGGAAATAACAGAGCTGATTTGACTCGGCGTTTGAGAAAATGGCGGATTGCTTCCTGATGTGACGTCACAACGTGACGCGTTTAATTCGCCAAAATTCACCCATTTAGAGTTCAGAAATCGGTTAAAAAAATATATGGTCTTTTTTCTGCAACATCAAGGTATATATTGACGCTTACATAGGTCTGGTGATAATGTTCCCCTTTAATGAATGATCTAAAGCAGTGGTCCCCAACCACCGGGCCGTGGATCGATTGGTACCGGGCAGCACAAGAAATAAAATATATATATATGTTTATTTTTTATTTTTTATTAAATCAACATAAAAAACATAAGATACACTTACAATTAGTGTACCAACCCAAAAAACCTCCCACAAAAGGGTTGTTTCTTTCTGTTATTAATATTTCTGGTTCCTACATTGTATATCAATATAGATCAATACAGTCTGCGGGGATACAGTCCGTAAGCACACATGATTGTATTTCTTTATGACAAAAAAAAAAAAAAAAAAATTTAAAAAAATGACCCAACAAAGCAACCTAGGCTGAGCGAGAATCCGTCCACGGAGACCGAAGTGTCCGGTACATGCTCATTCAGCCAGAGCTCCATGAACCTCGTCTATCCCGACGCTCACCGTGAGCTCCACAGGCCCAGCTCTTCCCCTGCATCCCCTCCAATCTCTCCACGCAGACTCTGATGTGGCAGAAAGCCAGCAGCTGGTCTCTGGTGCAGACATGGCCATGGCGAAAAGACTCTCTGGAGGCAGATACAAAAGTTCAGAAAAGAGCCCTAAAAGCACCACAGAAGTCACGAAAGTGCCACCCCTTGTTGCGCAGTGCCAGAGGGGTCGAAACCAAAATGCAATAAAACACATGAAAACAGGAGGGAAACATCAAGAACACAAAGAGAGGAAACACAATACTACAGAGCTCCTACAACCAGCAGCCACTACAGCAGCGCCATCTCGGGGTAAAACAATATAATGATAAACTAGTACCGTTTTGAATTAAAATCATCCTAAAACCGTGATTGAAAGGGTCAAGCGGTAGTAAATGGATGGATGGATGGGATAACCACATTTTGGTATACTCACGGACTGTTGACACTGCTCATTTCCTGGATAAGTAAGCTCGCGCGAGCTCGCCTAAATGCTGACATTAACATGGGAGACGTTAAGAAACTACATACCCCAATCTAAACGCGTAACCTTGTTGCTGTCTGAGCAATATTGAAGTGTGCACAGCTCTCTTCGAACTAAGTGATCGATACACACTTGAAGGAATAATGACAACAGGAAGTGAACTCGCGTGACGTCACAAACTGGAATTGAAGCTCCCCAACACCTGTTTTTTTCTGTAGCATTAAAAAAAAAAACACTGAAACCTTTACAAATTTACACAGAAGACGACAAACATCTAAACACTCAAATTAAAATAATGTGACTTTTTGGAAGCCAGAACAATATTTTATGTTTTTTTCTGCCAATAATTAATGTTATTAAATCTTTAAACATAACTTGGTTAAACAATTTCAGTGTGTCTAACTAAGACATACTTGCCAACCCTCCCGATTCTCCCGGGAGACTCCCGAATTTCAGTGCCCCTCCCGAAAATCTCCGGGGGCAACCATTCTCCCGAATTTCTCCCGATTTCCACCCGGACAACAATATTTGGGGCGTGCCTCAAAGGCACTGCCTTTAGCGTCCTCTCTCACCTGAAACCTTCACCCCTTAACAGCCGCATGCTGTCCAGGCGTCCGCTTTTCCTCCATATAAACAGCGTGCCAGCCCAGTCACATAATAATGTAGCGTTGGACGGGTTTAACAAAGGTCTTAACTCGAAGATGTCAAGAAATGCGGACACGTTGTATGATCTTTCGACTGGTTTAATGATAACGTTAATTTCAAGCACATACACACGCTCAAGTGAATGCAAGGCTTACTTGATCAACAGCCATACATGTCACACTAAGGGTGGACGTATAAACAACTTTAAGACTGTTACTAATATGTGCCACACTGTGAACCCACACCAAACAAGAATGACAAACACATTTCGGGAGAACATCCGCACCTCAACACAACATAAACACAACAGAACAAATACCCGGAATCCCTTGCAGCACTAAATCTTCCGGGATGCTACAATAACATCTACGGCTTTTGGAGCTCAGTGCACAACTGCACACACAGTTGTGCACAGAGTTTGGGAACAACAGCAACTCAGCCACCAAGTGGTAGGCCACGTAAACTGACAGAGAGGGGTCAGCGGATGTTGAAGCGCATAGTGCAAAGAGGTCGCCGACTTTCTGCACAGTCAGTTGCTACAGAGCTCCAAACTTCATGTGACCTTCCAATTAGCCCACGTACAGTACGCAGAGAGCTTCATGGAATGGGTTTCTACTGGACACACTTCTATCTGGCAATCTAATGGACGAGTCTGGGTTTGGAGGTTGCCAGGAGATCGGTACATTTTGGACTGCATTGTGCCGAGTGTGAAATATGGTGGAAGAGGAATTATGGTGTGGGGTTGTTTTTCAGGTGTTGGGCTTGGCCCCTTAGTTCCAGTGAAAGGAACTTTGAATGCTCCAGGACACCAAAACATTTTGGAAGATTCCATGCTCCCAACCTTGTGGGTACAGTTTGGAGGGGACCTCTTCCTCTTCCAATATGACTATGCACAAGTGCACAAAGCAAGGTCCATAAATACATGGATGACAGAGTCTGGTGTGGATTAACTTGACTGGCCTGCACAGAGTCCTGACCTGAACCTGATAGAACACCTTTGGGATGAATTAGAACGGAGACTCAGAGCCAGGCCTTCTCAACCAACATCAGTGTGTGACCTCACCAATGCGCTTTTGGAAGGATGGTCGAAAATTCCTATAAAAACACTCCGCAACCTTGTGGACAGCCTTCCCAGAAGGGTTGAAGCTGTAATAGCTGCAAAGGGTGGACCGACATCATATTGAACCTTATGGGTTAGGAATTAGACGGCACTTCAAGTTCATATGTGAGTCAAGGCAGGTGGCCAAATACTTTTGGCAAATATCTCGACCGGACTATAGATTATACTGTTATCATATTTTGAGAAATAAGATGACCAGCATTCAAATAAAACATTTAATACAATTCATAAAATTGCGTTTAAGTGAAAATATTGGGGTCTTTTTTCAGTTTGATTGAAATTATGCAAGCAAGTAATGTGCTGTGATTATGGTGATTAAACAACATTCAAAAGTTTAAATAATCTGAATTGGAAAATGAATCGTATGACAGCACTGTAAAACAGAACCTAAAAGAGCTGCTGTGATTACCCAAGGCACAAAAATAGCTAGCGTAAAAAAATTACTAGCAGGAAACTGTCATGACTGAACAAAACTTTTGTCCGCGTTTCATCAGCAGCATGACAATCCGAAATGAGGCGCAGTTAGCACAACATCATGCACATTGATTGGCAAATTGTGGGGTTGCCTGTTTCCACTCTTACAGCACCAAGAATGAGGTATCACTCACATCATCTGTTCGCTGCTACAGTAATAAAAAAATGGGATCCTTAAATGTCTTAGCTGAGACAGGTTGTAAACCCAGGGATGGATTTAGTTTAGTCGAGAGAAAGTACACATTGCAAATCGACAGCAGCCCAAGGGTCTAACAAAGTGCGAAGACTCTGGTGTGACTCACTCAAACTACTTGCATTTCGACGTGAAAACACACTGTGACGTTTTACACAAACAGGCTTTTTTCATGATTCTAAAATGTGAGGGCCTTGAGGCCGAAAGTGGTAGAAAAACTTAAAAGGGATAAAACAAGGTCTGACTGAATGGTGATGGATTCTGATTCCACTTTTGATCAAAACAAACAAAAATGCATATTATTCCCCCACAGCCTCGATTTACGAACTTAATTGGTTTGTGCACATGGTCAATAAACCAAAGTTCCCTATAAGAATCAAAGTACACATGAATAATTGGTTTGAGCCTCAACAAAAGTCGCTATTTTAGGAAAAAACTGCACACACTATATATATATATGTATGTATGTATGTGTGTGTGTATATATATATATATATATATATATATATATATATATATATATATATATATATATATATATATATATATATATATATGTCTTAATAAGGTTATCCAAAAAATAGTGCTCGATACCGTAGTAGAGCGCAATATATGTATGTGTGGGAAAAAAAAATCACAAGACTACTTCATCTCTACAGGCCTGTTTCATGAGGGGGTTCCCTCAATCATCAGGAGATTTTAATGGGAGCATTCACATACCATGGTATATATAGGGCACAGAGTGGGTGGGTACAGGCTGGCGTAGGGGCGTGGTGATTGGCTCATGTGTTACCTAGGAGGTGTTTCCGTCTATGGCGGCATGTTGTTACAATTTCGCTGCGCTTGTTGAGGGATGACAGGTCTGGACGGTAAATAATAAACAGTTTCTCTTTCAAGCATAGGTTGCATCTTTTATTACCACTATTGTAAGGTGTGCTGGATGCAAGAATTTGCCATGTTATTGAATATTCAACATTATTGTCTTTGAGGTCCCAAATGTGTTTGCTGAGTTCTGTGGTATTCCGCAGGTTTTGGTTCCTGAAAGAAGCCTTGTGATTGTTCTTACAAACATCAGTTGTCTACCAATCTAAGGTAACACGCAAGGACAATAACACATCCGACACATATGTAGGATTAACTGAGGGAGAGTTTAAAACCAGATGGAACAATCACAAGGCTTCTTTCTTTTTATATGTATATATATATATATATATATATATATATATATATATATATATATATATATATATATATATATATATATATATACACACATATATATATATATATATATATATATATATATATATATATATATATATATATATATATATACATTTATATATATACATATATATATATATATACATTTATACATATGTACATATGTATACGTATATACATATATATATATATATATATATATATATATATATATATATATATATATATATATATATATATATTATATATACACATATACAAACCCCGTTTCCATATGAGTTGGTAAATTGTGTTAGATGTAAATATAAATGGAATACAATGATTTGCAAAACCATGTCAACCCATGTTCAATTGAATGCGCTACAAAGACAAGATATTTGATCTTCAAACTCATAAACTTTATTTTTTTTTTGCAAATAAAAATTAACTTAGAATTTCAAAAAAAAAAAAAAAAAAAAAAAAAAAAAAAAAAAAGAATTTCATGGCTGCAACATGTGCCAAAGTAGTTGGGAAAGGGCATGTTCACCACTATGTTACATGGCCTTTCCTTTTAACAACACTCAGTAAACGTTTGGGAACTGAGGAGACACATTTTTTAAGCTTCTCAGGTGGAATTCTTTCCCATTCTTGCTTGATGTACAGCTTAAGTTGTTCAACAGTCCGGGGGTCTCCGTTGTGGTATTTTAGGCTTCATAATGCGCCACACATTATCAATGGGAGACAGGTCTGGACTACAGGCAGGCCAGTCTAGTACCAGCACTCTTTTACTATGAAGCCACGTTGATTTAACACGTGGCTTGGCATTGTCTTGCTGAAATAAGCTGGGGCGTCCATGGTAACATTGCTTGGATGGCAACATATGTTGCTCCAAAACCTGTATGTACCTTTCAGCATTAATGGCGCCTTCACAGATGTGTAAGTTACCCATGTCTTGGGCACAAATACACCCCCATACCATTACACATGCTGGCTTTTCAACTTTGCGCCTATAACAATCCGGATGGTTCTTTTCCTCTTTGGTCAGGAGGACACGACGTCCACAGTTTCCAAAAACAATTTGAAATGTGGACTCGTCAGACCACACACATATATATATATATATATATATATATATATATATATATATATATATATATATATATATATATATATATACCCACATATATATATATATATATATATATATATACCCACATATATATATATATATATATACCCACATATATATATATATATATATATATATATATATATATATATATATATATATATATATATATATATATATATATATATATATATATATATATATATATATATATATATATATACATATGTTGTCATGTCTTTCATAATGATTGTGAATTCCCCAAAAAAGTGCAGTTCCCCTTTAGGATGCATTAATCGGCATCGGCTGATCACATACTTTTATATTGAAACTGATCAGTGGCCAATCGATGGGTGGTACTGATCGATTTCTCTGTGAACTATCAAATGATATCTCAATGTATTTTGTGTATGTTGTGTTCTTGTCTTTCATTATTCAGCAGGTTTATGCACAAATTTACAAAAGTAACTTTAACAGGCCTTTTTAGGCAGGTGGTATATATACACATATATATATATATATATATATATATATATATATATATATATATATATATATATATATATATGTATATATATATATATATATATATATATATATATATATATATATATATGTATATATATACACATATACATACATACATACATGTATATATATATATATATATATACATACATATATATATATATATATATATATATATATATATATATATATATATATGTATATATGTGTGTGTGTATATATATATATATATATACATATATATATGTATATATATATATTTATATATATATGTATGTTTGTATGTAAGCATGTATGTGTGCATGTATGTGTATGTATATATATATATATATATAAATCTCCTGATGATTGAGGGTACCCCCCCTCATGAAACAGGCCTGTAGAGATGAAATAGTCTTGTGATTTTTTTTCCCACACATATATATATATATATATATATATATATATATATATATATATATATATATATATATATATATATATATATATGTATATATATGTGTATGTATATATATATATATATATATATATATATATATATATATATATATATATATATATATATATATATATATATATATATATATATATAATGTGTGTGTGTAATAAAGATCCACAAGCTCAAAGCAGTTGTCTAGCAACCCTAAGCCATACAGCGAGACTCCAAGAGTTTAGACACATTTCTAGTGTTTTTGATCAGACAAGTGATCTGCAAGACAGTCTGACCCGCACAAGGTATGGCAATTAAGGAAATGAAGAAGTCAGAAGAGCAGTTCGCCGTCGTAGCTCTTCGAAATGGCCGTGCCCGTGTACAGGGCGTGATGTTTTCAAAATAACAGCCCACCGACGGCCTCAAGTGGCATGCAAAATAAATGAAGCGTCCTTACGCTGAGACATGGTTCGCACACAGAGGCGTCTTTGGCGGGATGTAAATGTTCGTAACCGAAAAAGACACAAAATAGAGGCGTTGGAATAATCAAGGTTCCACTGTTTATACATGCTTGTGTTATAAAACCAATATAATTATATTGCTTGTATTGTATTATATTGCTCTCTGTTATAGATGGCAAATAGTATTCCAACGCGACCTCGACCAAGGGGAATTATTTAAACCACATATCATCCTCATAGCTTTTCTTCTAATCCTTTTCTTTCACAGCCTGGCCTGTGACTCAGGTTCATTCCCCATCCCCTGTATGCATTGGAGCCTACTGACGCACATAATGATGCCCAAATGAGTCTAATGCACTGGTAGTTATATTTTACTCATCACACCTGAATGGTTTCAGCTGCACACCTACGCCAGTGTTTCCCAATAACCTGCCAAAGTGTGTGTATGTGTGTGTCAACGTAAAATAAATACTTAAATATCTCAATCAAGCGTTATGTTTGTTTGCACAACTTAAGGGGAAAAAAATTGTACCGTAATTCCCGGGCTATTAAGTGCACCATGCTTTCAAGCTGCACCCACCCAATTTTTGGACTAATTTTTTTCAGTTTGTACATACAAGAATATTGGCCGCACACCTCCATAAGCCGCAAGTGCACACATTGAAAACATAAATATTTACAAAGGCGCTTGTGATCATTGACAATTTTAACAACACAAAATAAAGTAGCCATCAGGGAGTGATGTCATCGCCCCTCCATCGTCGGAGGAACCGAGACAAAGAGGGGAAATGGCGTTACTGGTGGTCCTAATAAAATGACCTTGACAGCTGTCAAGTGTGTGTGTGTGTGTGTGTGTGTGTGTGTGTGTGTGTGTGTGTGTGTGTGTGTGTGTGCTGCCGGTGTTCTGAGAAAATGTGATACCCGTAAAAATGTGCTACCCAACACTACTGAGCATCCGCATGCATGAGCATCAACACTAAAGGCTTACTCAAACAAAACAAACATGTAGGCATGGAAAACGCAAAAATCCGTGTTTTTGAACATTAATTTTCACGTCAAAATCTCCCTTCCACGTATTTTAATGAAATATTGTAGCGTCTTAGGACGGGAGTGGAAGGATGAGTATCAAAATACGTAACAATTAAATGTTATTATAAATGTGCCTGTTACTACATTACATGTATACTTAAATCATGCTTATAAAACCTTAATGGAGGTGTTTTATAAGGACTTTATAGACAGAGTAGGCTTCATTGTAAGCGGCCTTTTGATCCTAATTACAGAAGTGTCATGATGTGGAGGTGACGAACCCCAAGATGCAGAGATGACAGGCGGTGAACAAGAAAACATGGTTTTAATGTTCAAAAAAAGGTGAAAACAAAAAGGTGTACATGGCGAGGGCACAACTTAACGCAGGAAACAAAAGCTAACACTTAGCCTGAACTATGGACATGAAACAAAAAGTCGCTAACTGTGGCATAAATAAACAAAACTTACTTGAAAAGGCACGAGCAGCATGAACTAAGCCTGCTATCATCAGCATGAACCAAGCATGCAATCATCAGCATGAACTATGGTATCTCCAGACAACAAGCATGAACAGAGCATTGCATGAAACAGGGAGTCCACAGCATACAACAAACAATACTCCAGCACTGACTGGAGGGCATGGCAGGTTTAAATAATGCCTCTGATTAGTGCTTGGGCAGCAGGTGAGCGGGTGAACACTAATCAGAGGCAGGTGGAAATAATAAGTAACCATGGTAACTAAAACAAACAAGGGTGCACAAAAAACAGGAACTATGAAGTCCAAAACTAACAGAACATAAAACATGATGCCGGACATGGATCATGACAAGAAGTTTCTATTTAGAATGCATCACAACATAATACATCTGTTGTCATGTCTTTCATAATGATTGTGAACAATAGTCAAAATTCCCCAAAAAAGTGAAGTTTCCCTTTAGAATGCATTAATCGGCATCGACCGATCACGTACTTTTATATTGAAACTGATCAGTGGCCAATCGACGGCCGGTACTGATCAATTTCTCCGTGAACTATCAAATTATATCTCAATGTATTCTTTTGTGTATGTTGTGTTCTTGTGTGAATCAATTACATACATGTTTGGTTGTCTTCCATTATTCAGCAGGTTTATGCAAAAATCTACAAAAGTAACTTTAACAGACCTTTTGAGGCAAGTGGTATAATACAGTGAGATATTTGTTTGGACATTCTCTCCAATATGTCTGTAAATATTACTGATATTGGCCTATAATGTTTATATTTCAAGTTAAGGCTCGGCCATTGCGGGCAGAATGTGACTTTAGTGCAAATGTAATTATAAAAAAAATATATATACATTTTTTTATATGTAGCAAAGGAGCCGAACTATAATTGGTTTAATTTGTTAATCATGCTACATATGTTTATTTCAATTACTGTAAATTGTTCAGTGTGCCACATACATATTGATGTTAAAATTGAGGCATAAACTCAAAGGTGTGCCATGACATGATTTTGACAATTGGTGCTGATCCAAATTAGGTTTTTTGGTCAGCAGTCTACTTGGTACAAATTTGTTATTATAGACAACAAAAAACATTGTAAAAGGGTTAGAAGAACCATACACGTTTGCTATTTGTATCGGGTGTCCCAAACAAATGTATACACACTTTAAATAATTGTAAACTAGGTGTTTATTATAATCCGTTTAATTTTTAACATGTAAAATTTTTTACAAACATGTTTTGTCACCGCCTGTTCTCAAACTAATATCCGTTCTGGTCCAGACACTGCCGACAACACAAAGCGATGGAATAGCACACATCATGAAACAATTCCCTTGGTATTTGCATGCAAATGGTTGCTCTCAATTCAATGACTGTTGCAGGTCTCATTGCGTAAACCTCGTCTTTTAGGTATCCCCATAACAAGAAGTCCAGTGGTGTGAGGTCTGGTGAACGTGGAGGGTATTCAACAAAACCCCTCCGTCCAATTCATCTCTTTGGCAAGATCCCATCAAGGAAGGATCTAACATTGCTATGGTAGTGTGAGGGTACCCCATCTTGCTGAAAATGAAACTCCTCGTCTTCGAAATGTTCTCCAATGCTTGGCATGACAGACTGTTGCAGCAAGTTCAAGTAAACAGTACCAGTCACAGTAGTGTCAAAAAAAAACAGTCCAATTAATTATCTTGATGATAAGCCGCACCACACTGTAATTCCTGGTGAGTTAACACGGTGGTCGACCATAACATGTGGATTCTCAGGTCCCCAGTAGGTGCAATTGTGGCGGTTAATCGCACCATTTAATTTGAATGTGGCCTC